>NW_017671418.1:295988-299947 GCF_001879085.1 Nicotiana attenuata | reverse complement strand
CCATTCCTCACAATACGCCGCCTCTGAATCCTCCTCTTTTCTCAACTCTCTCTCAATTCACCTCAAACCCTAGCCGTCGCCTCTCACCGAAACCCTAATCCATGGCTTCCCAGACTCATCGGAGGCCTATACCGGCCTCCCATGGCTTCTATGCGCTCATCTATGAGGTCCTATGACCAGATCTTGAAGGGGTCTCGACCAAGCCGTTGCTCGATGGCTGTTCTCCGGTCGCCTTCAACCTCTGTCCGGCCAGCCATGGCCATTCGAGCTCGATCTTCGACTATCCTGCCTAGATCTGGAGTTTCCAAAGCCTTTCTCATCGCCTGGGTTTCTTATGAAACCCTAGCTCTAAGGTTCCTTCTATTTATTTCTTAGATCTGCTCCAAGATCTATATGTGTTTGAACGTTATGAGCATGTTTCTCAAAGTTTCCCCAATTTTTTGCTTTCAAAACTCTTTGTTCTTTTAGCTATGATTTTAGGTTAAGTTATTTCGAAGTTCCCCTCTTATTCTTGGCATGTTTCTGAATTTGTTGTTTGTTTCCCTTATCTGAGTAAGCATGTTGAAAACCCTAATTTTGTGATTGTTTGAGTCTGTTTGTTAAGATTTCATTCAATTCATACGCTGTTGATGTTAAAAACAAAACCCTAATTTTGGGAATTTATTCGAGTTCATGAGCCTATCTGTCTGGTTTACTGAAAACCCTAATTTTAAGGGTTTCACTTGGGACTCTGAAATTGCTTGTTGTTTCACCTGTTTGTCGTCTCTAAACTCAACTGATTTGAAAACCCTAGTCTCTTTGGGAGGCTATTCAAAGTCCTGTGAAGTTGTTTGTGCATGCTTGTATGTTTGAAATTATTCAACTTGATGCCTTGTTTCAACATTTCTTTTCTCTATATGTTCTACGCTTGTGATTCTCACTCGACTCTCTGCATGTTTTCGACTCCTTCTCTCTCTATTACACCTTGAAGCCTAACTAACATGCTTTGAATGTCTGCTCTATGCTATTGCTGCATGATGTTTCTTTTGCCATAACTTAGCCTCACATGTCTGCTATTTGTGCATGCATTATATACTGAGTACCTCCTGTGATTTATTTAACTCGAAACTGATTTCAAAAAACTTTTCCTTCCTTGAGATCCTGATTTTACTAGCCTGTCAAAGTCTAATTGATTCCTTTTCCTTTGATTGGCCCCACTGAATCTTTCCAAAAATAATTTCAAATCCTGTACTTAGACTTAATTGCCTATTGTATGACTTTACTGTTTCTTTTATGGCAACAACCATTCTGCTTGCAAGGCTGGTTCTCCTTTCCTTATTTGGATACAGTTAGTATCCGTTTGAATAAGAACTCCCTGATTAAAGGGGAGTCTTATACTAATTGATTCTGATTTGTGACCATGCCATATTTGTGTTAGATTTGTACTTGTTACCTTATTTCTCTACACGTTTTCAAAGCTATAAATATCTCCACCCTTTTCTTTGAACACATGAACACAGAACGCAATCGGAGTCCACAAGTCACTCTCACTAAAAAACTCTTTCTCTTTTACTTGTGCTGCTGTGGACTTTGTTTACTCTACTTTCTCCTGCGCTCTTTTGCTTCTCTACTGGTATGTCTCAGTTAGTTTACATGTCTCCACCACAATGTGTTTACTTCTGCCCACTTCTGTCCAATTCTTTTAGTTGACATTTGTTTCTAGCATATTGTAACATGTTCCCCCCCCCCCCCTTTTCCTTTGTATTTCAGTATTTAAATTATGTATGCATCCTGTCAGTTGTTTGTCATGAATTTGATACTTTATGAATCCCAAACCCTCATACCCCTTTATAGGTGAGTTATGGTTCGGGGCATGACAACACTCTAATATTGTTGTCCATGATTCTGGATTGGATTCTTTGAATCCCAAACTCAATCATTTCCCATTCCCTTTCCCCCTTTATGTGTTGTTGAGCTTTAGACTTGGGTCTGGCAGTGTCCTAATCACTGTCCAGACTCTGGTCTGACCTTCAAGGGTCTGCTCTTAATGTGTTTGACCAAGCAGGTGGTCATGGGTGTGCCAGCCTACTTTGTAGCTAGGTATGACCACCACCTGTCATGGCCCCCCAATTCCCTTTCATTTTGCACTTACTCTTAGCTATAAGTTCTGCCCATCTCTTGCAAGCCATGCTTTGGGACCCCCGAGCTCCCTCTGAACTTGGATGCATGAGAGCCGGCTCTTCCACACTGCACTATTCTAATCCTGGTAGTATCCTGGGTGTAAGCAATGCCTGGAATCCCTGAGATTCCTTGGAACTTTGAAGCACCTTGGATAAAGAGAAGGCTTTGGAAATCTGGATCCCGGAAGTGGCTCAATCGCATGTTATTAGACATTAAGGTTGAATTAGGCTACTCGGATCTAGCTGTTAGCTTTTGATGTATCCTTTAATTTCCAGTTTGATTCATTGGGTTGTAATAATTTTGTATGAAACTCGGGGAGTATAGTAAAAGGGTGTGGGAGGGGTCTTTACTTTTCTTGTATCCAAGGGGTAGAAATCATGAATTAGGATTTTATTCAAACTAGAAATCCTGCCTATAGGGTCTTTAATACTGATTCAATCACATAGAGACCATGCCTATAGGATTTAACGCTTAACTTTATCGCAAAAATCACCTATAAAGCATGTCTATAGGATTTAACATTCATGTTCTGTAATGACACATATAGAGATCATGTCTATAGGCTCTTGCATTTCTGCATATATAAATGTCATTAGGCAAACCGTTTATAGGCTTAATAACAAAGTTGCATAAAGACATCATGTATATAAGACTCTTATTGATATCAGGAAAGGGTGTTAAAATCAGTAAACATATAGAAAGCATGCCTATAGGAAACCTCGTCTTTAATAGCATCATTCGTTCTTAAACAGTATCGATTGCTGGAACTAGTGTCTTTATTAAAACTGGTAATTTTCTACTTCTGAAGCCCGCTAAAATTGGTAAACCTTTTTCCTATAGCCAACCTGCACTCCCCCAAAACTCGTAAACCTTTTAATCAGTCTACATCTTTTCTGAAACAACTGGTAACTCTTTTCTAAAAATCGGTTTGCATCTTTTCTCTTTGTTTAAACTGATAATTCTTTTTTCTAAAATCAACTTGCATCTTTTTTGAAACTACTGGTACCTCTTTGCATCTTTTTCCTGAAATTAATAGATCCTACGCCTAGTTTTTTTTATTTCAACTCATAAACAAGGGTTGGCTAATCAATGAATTGGGTCAGTCCCTGACAACTGTATCCGAGTTGCCTAATGCAGACTCTCTGTTTAAATACATGTGTTGAACTAGTCCGCTCGCTACTTAATTTAATCTAAGACCAAATCAGTATTTGTCAAGGCATGCTAAACTAAATGATTGTTTGACTTCTGGGGTTAATTTGAGCCTTGTATGCTTGCTTGTCCTCCCCTTTTACTTGATACTTGTTTTGAATGTCGAGCTAGAGTTTTATCCTTTAAACTCTACAAAGGCCTCCATCCCTTTCTTCCCCTTTAGGATTAGAAGTCCTAATACCCCGGGACTAATAGGATTGGGACGGGTAGTAGCATGCGATAAGTAAACGATACCGTTCCGCGCTTTAATACCTTAACAGGGTGGGAAGCGTAGACATAGAGATGATGATTACACGTTAACACTCCGCGTACAATTGAGTACCAGTGTTGTGCGAATGATCCATGTAATGTATAAACCTAGGACCCCTTTCTCCTTCTTTATTAGTTTAATAAAATTTTCTGAATCTTTAAAGCTATTGCATTTTTAATTCCTGCTTCTCGCATGATCTTTTCGGATTATTTGCACTAAGTACTTGACCTTTTTCTCCACTTGCACGTTTTTTTACAAAATTGCTCCTTTAAAATTCAGCACTTCTTTTAACCTTTTGTGCTTCTTGTACTTGTTTATTTTTTACATCTAAAGTCACAAT
>NW_017671418.1:291654-294527 GCF_001879085.1 Nicotiana attenuata | reverse complement strand
TTATAGCCAAATTGATAACCCAATTCAGCCCCAATTTGAGCCCAAATCACCCCAGCCCAATTACCCAATCAACCCGACCCAGTACCCATTAAATCAAACCCGCCCGCTTTCTTTTAATCTGAGTCGTTGATCATTTTTTATCAACGGCCCAGACCTCCCCTTTCCTTTTTTAATTTCAAACGACCCCAAACCCTACCCCATTCCTCACAATACACCGCCTCTGAATGCTCCTCTTTTCTCAGCTCTCTCTCAACTCACCTCAAACCCTAGCCGCCGCCTCTCACCGAAACCCTAATCCAGGGATTCCCAGACTCATCGGAGGCCTATACCGGCCTCCCATGGCTTCTATGCGCTCATCTCTGAGGTCCTATGACTAGATCTTAAAGGGGTCTCGACCAAGCCGTTGCTCGATGGCTGTTCTCCGGTCGCCTTCAACCTCTGTCCGGCCAGCCATGGCCATTCGAGCTCGATCTTCGACTATCCTGCCTAGATCTGGAGTTTCCAAAGCCTTCCTCATCGCCTGGGTTTCTTATGAAACCCTAGCTCTAAGGTTCCTTCTATTTATTTCTTAGATCTGCTCCAAGATCTATATGTGGTTGAACGTTATGAGCATGTTTCTCAAAGTTTCCCCAATTTTTTGCTTTCAAAACTCTATGTTCTTTTAACTATGGTTTTAGGTTAAGTTATTTCGAAGTTCCTCTCTTATTCTTGGCATGTTTCTGACTTTGTTTGTTTGTTTTCCTTATCTGAGTAAGCATGTTGAAAACCCTAATTTTGTGATTGTTTGAGTCTGTTTGTTAAGATTTCATTCGATTCATACGCTGATCATCTCTAGGTTTGTTTGATGTTAAAAACCCTAATTTCGGGAATTTATTCAAGTTCATGAGCCTATCTGTTTGGTTTACTGAAAACCCTAATTTTTAAGGGTTTCACTTGGGACTCTGAAATTGCTTGTTGTTTCACATGTTTGTCGTCTCTAAACTCAACTGATTTGAAAACCCTAGTCTCTTTGGGAGGCTATTCAAAGTCCTGTGAGGTTGTTTGTGCATGCTTGTATGTTTGAAATTATTCAACTTGATGCCTTGTTTCCACATTTCTTTTCTCTATATGTTTCTACGCTTGTGATTCTCACTCGACTCTCTCCATGTTTTCGACTCCTTCTCTCTCTATTACACCTTGAAGCCTAACTAACATGCTTTGAATGTCTGCTCTATGCTATTGCTGCATGATGTTTCTTTTGCCATAACTTAGCCTCACATGTCTACTATTTGTGCATGTATTATATACTGAGTACCTCCTGTGATTTATTTAACTCGAAATTGATTTCAAAAAACTTTTCCTTCCTTGAGATCCTGATTTTACTAGCCTGTCAAAGTCTAATTGATTCCTTTTCCTTTGATTGGCCTGACTAAATCTTTCCAAAAATAATTTCAAATCCTGTACTTAGACTTAATCGCCTATTGTATGACTTTACTATTTTTTTTATGGCAACAACCATTCTGCTTGCAAGGCTGGTTCTCCTTTCCTTATTTGGATACGGTTAGTATCCGTTTGAATAAGAATTCCCTGATTAAAGGGGAGTCTTATACTAATTGATTCTGATTTGTGACCATGCCATATTTGTGTTAGATTTGTACTTGTTAACTTATTTCTCTACACGTTTTCAAAGCTATAAATATCTCCTCCCTTTTTCTTTGAACACACGAACACATAACGCAATCGGAGTCCACAAGTCACTCTCACTTAAAAACTCTTTCTCTTTTACTTGTGCTGCTGTGGACTTTGTTTACTCTACTTTCTCCTGCGCTCTTTTGCTTCTCTACTGGTATGTCTCAGTTAGTTTACATGTCTCCACCATAATGTTTTTACTTCTGCCCACTTCTGTGCAATTCTTTTAGTTGACATTTGTTTCTAGCATATTGTAACATGTACCCCCCCCCCCCCTTCCTTTGTAATTCAGTATTTAAATTATGTATGCATCCTGTCGGTTGTTTGTCATGAATTTGATACTTTATGAATCCCAATCCCTCATACCCCTTTATAGGTGAGTTATGGTTCGGGGCATGACAACACTCTAATATTGTTGTCCATGATTCTAGATTGGATTCTTTGAATCCCAAACTCAATCAGTTCCCATTCCCTTTCCCCCTTTATGTGTTGTTGAGCTTTAGACTTGGGTCTAGCAGTGTCCTAATCACTGTCCAGACTCTGGTCTGACCTTCAAGGGTCTGCTCTTAATGTGTTTGACCAAAAAGGTGGTCAGGGGTGTGCCAGCCTGCTTTGTAGCTAGGTATGACCACCACCTGTCATGGCCCCCCAATTCCCTTTCACTTTGCACTTACTCTTAGCTATAAGTTCTGCCCCTCTCTTGCAAGCCATGCTTTGGGACCCCCGAGCTCCCTCTGAACTTGGATGCATGAGAGTCGGCTCTTCCACATTGTACTATTCTAATTCTGGTAGTATCCTGGGTGTAAGCAATGCCTGGAATCCCTAAGATTCCTTGGAACTTTGAAGCACCTTGGATAAAGAGAAGGCTTTGGAAATCTGGATCCCGGAAGTGGCTTAGTCGCATGTTATTAGACATTAAGGTTGAATTAGGCTACTCGGATCTAGTTGTTAGCTTTTGATGTATCCTTTAATTTCCAGTTTGATTCATTGGGTTGTAATAATTTTGTATGAAACTCGGGGAGTATAGTAAAAGGGTGTGGGAGGGGTCTTTACTTTTCTTGTATCCCAGGGGTAGAAATCATGAATTAGTATTTTATTCAAACTAGAATTCCTGCCTATAGAGTCTTTAATACTGATTCAATCACATAGAGACCATGCCTATAGAATTTAACGCTTAACCTTTACCGCAAAAATCACCTAGAAAG
>NW_017671418.1:248107-282673 GCF_001879085.1 Nicotiana attenuata | reverse complement strand
TGGCTTGCTAAATTATTTGATTACTGATTTTAGAACCTATGTGCTTGTGCTTCTTTCACCACTTTTAATTAAGAAAATTATCTTGAGACGGGTTACGCGTACGTATACCCGCCTGTTTGGTGCGTCAAAAATCATGTCACGTGAACGTGTCCACAATCAACAACGCTTAATTATTATTAAGAGTGTTTCGGCCGAAGTTGCGCGAACACATACTCCGGTTTTGTTTTTAGAAATGTAGTTGTGTTACGCGGACGTATACGCAACCACACTTAGTATTTTAAACGACCCTAAAGGATATTCTATGAAATATTTAGTCAATTTTGTATCTAATACATAAGAAATTAATACAAGGGCCACATATGATTTAATGGTGAATGGCACCCTTCAAGCTATGTAAACTAGAATTAATTAATAGCTCGTCACCCATTTTATTATTAAGAAACGTTTGATCGAAGTTGCGCGAACGCATACTCCGAATTGATTTTTAGAATCGTGATCATGTTACGCGAACGCATACACAATCACAATTGTATACTAATCTATATTAGGATAAGAATGCGAATTTAATCCCAATTCTACTTTACCTCATCCAAAATCCAAGGTAACATCCATTTAAACCTTTAACATGGATACTGAACTCTCACTTAGAGCATGATAAAAGAAAGACCAAGCTGGTACGTATCTTAACAGAGGATAATAACAGAAGTTTAACAATGGAAATCGGCAAAATTCAGCAATCGAGAACCTAACAGTACTTTAACAAATCAAGTTGAATGCAATAGAGAATAAGCTATATGACTTCAATGAGTTTCCAGGAAACCAAGATTTGGCTCACACTTGAGCTGTAAGTGTTTTCAACTTATATCAATTACTTGCATACAATCACGACAAAAGCAAATAGAAGACACCAAACATCCTTATAATAAGAGCGAATTCAATCGTAAACCAACAACACACTCAAATTCAGTCTCTATGCTCCAATTGTTAAGTTCAAAACCAGATAATGAAAACAGACTCATGAACATCACAAGAAACGAATTATGTCACTTTGCATGAACTGTTGGATACTTAAAAGAGAGTTAGAACCTTTTATACAAGAAAACTCTACGAATGAGAGAATCAGGTTTTGAGCGTCAATCAACAATCACGGAATCTAATCAACTTGATCCTTCATATCGAACTAACCAGATCTGAGCAACAATGGGCCACAAAATATGTAGAAATCTAATTACGACCTCAGAAAGCTCAATCGAAACGGTTCCAAGTCAATCCCCTCTAAGTTATCTCTTCAACACTCATTAAGCTAATTAAGCCTTGGCTTTTATCATATTAAATCCACAAAAAAGAGTTAGAAAGAGAAAGAAAGGACATGATTGTCCAGATCTGTAGCTATGCGTGACAACCCTTTAACCATTGAAACACAGGACAACTAACAGATCCTACCAACATGGTGAATCAACAAAATGAGTTTTGTTCATGAGTAGTCCATGCGTAAATTCACTGAAAGAAACTTGGCCAAAACAGAAATCACTATTGAAAACAGTGCTGGACGATAACCATGACATTGTAACAACTATGTAAAAGGTTAAAAGTCAAACCCAATCATCATACTCGACTCAGATGAATTTCAGTACTCAAAAGTTTGTATAACAAAGGAATCAAGCACGAAAGACATCCGAATATCCAACTTTAGTAAAAAATTTGCACAGAATCTGCTGAGAAGCATGGCACTACCATGTTTCTCCAGCTAACTAAAAAAACCAATGTTTGAGAGCTAAGATGATCTGATTTTATTCAAAGATGAAAACGAGCCACTGGAAATGGAAACAAGTGATTCTCTGGTTAATCCACTTTCAGCATTAAGGCATGAGCAAAACTAGCAAACTGATTTCAGCAAACAGCCAGATATGCATTATTAAGCCTAATTCCAGCAGGGTGACAACTGCAATGGTGCCAATCTTAGCTAGAAGTCCAGCAGATCATTGGAACTGAGGGTACATAAACAGCTATTTCAAATGTCCAGATAGTCATACGTTCCTAACGTTAGGGCATGAACGAAAACTATGCATATCTCGACTGATTTGCGACCAATACACAAACCAGCATGAAAACTTCACAAACACACGAGCCATTTAAGCTCAGTCAACCAGCAAACAAACCAATTTTGACAGCCTAAGATAAAGAAAACAAGCAGAGTTAAACTTCAAACCATTTGGAAATCAACCATTAAACGTTTACACACAGAAAAGAAATCGATCATGGCCAGGCACTGAAAGAAGAGGCAGACGAACACACGATTACATGTTTCGATGGATTCTGAAACTAGAAGACCATATGAACACTCCCTAGCACACATATGAAATCAGGGAAGAAGCTAATTCAAACCAAAGGAAACAAAAAACAGAGCAGTGAGATGAGCTTAGGACAACTACACAAATCTCAGTCATTTTTTCCAACTTCAGTCCATTTCATAGCTCAAGAACAGCCAAGACAGAGTTACATAATGAAAAAGAAAATCAAACCTGAAGTCGCAAACTTCTGTTAATAATTACAGCCTTAATAACACACCTTTCGCCTTTGAATACTAGCGAGGTTCAGCAGCAATTCAACAGAACAACAACAGTAAACCCGAACTTAAACTTCAATTCAGCTTTTCATCTCTTTGGAACTCCAAGACGGACTCAAAAAATAAAAATTCGTATATATGTTTCTCTTAAACTTTGAAAGTACTCTTCAAAGAAGAAAATGGAATCAGAAAACCAAAAAATAATCCAAGCCTTTCATTTTTCGAATTTTTGTTCTCCAGCCTCCCCCCCTCTCAAAATCAGAACTAGCCTTATTTGAAAACGAATCCCTTGATGAATGTAGGGCTCAGATTGAATGAACTCAATCCAATGCCTCACACTCATCCAGCGAATCCGCCTCCAGAACTTTCCATTTGTGAGATACATCTAAATCGAGCGAGTGAGAGGGGAAGGGAATCTCGCGTCAGAAACCGTTAGAACGGTGAGAGGAGGGATGAGAGGAACGCGTGGGTTAGGGATTTGGGACTCACTCGCCTGAATTTGGACGGAATTTGGGGCTTGGTTCTCGTGTTCTTCGAAGAAGAAGAACAGTACGCACATGAGTTGGGAGATTAGGGCTTTATGTTATGAATTGGTCGATTGGGGCGGGTCGAACCGGCGGGTTAGGGGCAGATTGGGCCTGGCTTAACGGGTTACAAGGGAAAACGGATTGGGCCAAGCTTAACTGATATGAGACTGGCCCAGAATCTGATTCTAATTCTTTTCCCTTTTCCAATTTCCTCCTATTTCTATTTTAATTCCTTTTCTTTTTTTTTAAAAAATTAAACTAAAATCAAAGTTAGATCCTAAAAACCAAATTAACCTGAAAAACACTAACTAAACCTAAATAAAAATTATCAAACGTAATTAACCAACAAATTAAAAGGAAAAACTACTCAAAATCGAAATTAAAATGCAAATTAAACTATTTTTGTGATTTTTTTTTTGTAAAATAACTTAATTACTAATTAATTCTTAAAAATGCAAAATTAGCTCCTAAATGCACATGCAACATATCTTTTTATATTTTTTTTTCACAAAATGCAAACAATTAACAGAAACTGCAACGAAAAATCCACAAGATTGCAAACGCTGAAAGAAATTATTTTGTTTTGAATTTATGGGAGTAATTCGTATAGGGCAAAAATCACGTGCTCACAGCAGCCATGGCATTTCCGGACATACTTGATGCAGTCTGTTTCCATAGTCATCCAAAAGTAACTAGCCCGGAGTATCTTCTTCGCAAAGACAAAACCGTTCATATGCGGACCACAGGTCCCCACATGAATTTCCTCTAGCAGCTTGGATGCTTACTTTGCGTCAACACATCTTAATAGTCCAAAATCAGGAGTCCTCCTATGCATGATTCCTCCGCTGTGAAAGAAGTTGTTGGACAATCTCCGAAGTGTGCGTTTCTAAGTATGACTGGCAAGCTCCGGGTACTCTCCTTTTGCCAAATATTCCTTGATATCATGAAACCAAGGCTTTCCGTCTGCTTCCTCTTCAACATGGGCACAGTAAGCTGGCTAATTATGAATTTTCACCGGAATAGGATCAATGAAATTCTTATATGGATGCCGTAACATGGATGATAGGGTAGCCAATGCATCGGCGAACTCATTCTGATTCTGGGAACATGTTGGAATTCCGTCTTCGTGAACCTCTTTCTCAATTCCTGTACATGATGCAGATACGGGAGTATCTTGGAATTTTTCGTTGCCCATTCTTCTCCTACCTGATGTATAAGTAAATCTGAATCTCCGATTTCCAGCAGCTCTTACACGTTCATGTCAATGGCCATTTTGAGCCCTGAGATGCAGGCTTCATATTCGGCCATATTGTTGGTGTAGGGGAACCTGAGTTTGGCAGACACTGGATAATGCTGACCGATTTCAGATACCAAGACCGCTCCTATGCCAACTCCTTTGAAGTTTGCTGCTCCATCGAAAACCATTCTCCAACCGTCATAGGATTCTGTAATGTCTTCTCCTATGAATGATACCTCTTCATCAGGAAAATACGTTTTCAAGGGTTCATATTCTCCATCCACGGGGTTTTCAGCAAGGTGGTCTGCCAGTGCCTGTCCCTTGACCGCCTTGTGAGTTACGTAGACAATGTCGAACTCACTCTATAGGATTGGCCACTTAGCTAGCTTGCCAGTGGGCATGGGCTTCTGAAAGATGTACTTCAAAGGATCCATCCTTGATATGAGGTACGTAGTATAGGCACAGAGGTAATGTCTCAGCTTCTGAGCTACACAAGTCAAAGCACAGCAGGTGCGTTCCAAAGGAGAATACCAGGCTTCGTATGGAGTGAACTTATTGCTGAGATAATAAATGGCTTATTCCTTTCTCCCCGTTTCATCATGTTGCCCCAAAACGCAGTCGAAAGCTCCATCTAACACTGCAAGGTAGAGCAATAAGGGTCTACCTGGCTCGGGAGCAACTAGGATTGGTGGTGTTGACAGGTACTCCTTGATTCTATCGAAGGCCATTTGGCAGTCATCAGTCCATTTGGTAGCGGCGTCCTTCTTTAACATTTTAAAAATCTGCTCACAGATAACTGTAGACTGCGATATGAATCGGCTGATGTAGTTCAGCCTTCCCAGGAAACTCATCACGTCTTTCTTATTCTTCGGCAGTGGTAATTCTTGAATGTCTTTGACCTTTGATGGGTCCAGTTCCATTCCTCGGAGGCTCACAATAAACCCAAGCAACTTCCCAGCAGGAACCCCAAATGCACACTTTGCGGGGTTTAGTTTCAGGTTGTGCCTCCGTAGTCTGTTGAAAAACTTCCTCAGATCTTCTATGTGGTCAGTGGCCTTCTTGGATTTGATGATAACATAATCCACATATAGCTCTATCTCCTTGTGTATCATATCATGGAAAATGGTTGTCATGGCCCTCATGTAGGTGGCCCCTGCATTCTTCAGGCCGAATGGAATCATCTTGTAACAATACACTCCCCATGGCGTAATGAAAGCCGTTTTCTCAATATCTTCCTCATCTATCCAGATCTGATGGTAACCAGCGATGCAATGCACGAATGACTGTAGCTCATGCTTGGCGTAATTGTCAATCAGGATGTGTATATTTGGCAAAGGGAAGTCATCTTTCGGACAAGCCCGGTTGAGATCCCGATAGTCGACACAGACTCTGACCTTCCCATCCTTCTTTGGTACTGGCACAATGTTGGCTAACCATGTCGGGTACTTAACCACCCTGAGAACCTTAGCTTTGATCTTCTTGGTGACTTCTTCCTTGATTTTCAGACTCATATTAGGTTTGAGCTTTCTGAGCTTTTGCTTTACCGGTGGGCACATTGGATCGGTTGGCAGTTTGTGAGCCACAATGGACATACTCAGACTAGTCATGTCATCATACGACCAGGCGAATATGTCCTCATACTCCTTTAGAAACTCTGTGTATTCTTTCTTCTCTGATGGCGATAAGTGAATGCTGATTCGTGTTTCCTTGACATTTTCTACACCTCCCAGGTTAACAATTTCGGTTTCATCCAGGTTGGACTTTGGTCTGTTCTCAAAGTTCTCAACTTCTTTGACAATCTCGTCAGGTATGTCATCTTCTTCTGAATCAATGTCCGTTTGCTGCGTTATCTCATTGCATGTCACAGTCATTGGTTCATCAACATAAGTAATAGTTATGCTGTATTGGTAAAGTAAGGAGGAAAATGATAGAAATAAATATTAATTCATTGGAAAAATCAACCATGCTTTTGAATGATTGTTTTGAACATCGACGATCTTATTGCGGGAGTTGAAAAATGCGAAAAGAAAAACCATTTGGTAAATAAAAACAATGAATGATGCTTGTTTTAGCCTTGCTACCCCGAGGCTCGTCGGGCTCTGGTTGTTCTGATGGTCCAATTCTTGAGATATGCCCCTCTGCTCACAGCCTGTATGGAAGGGCCTTCCTCCCCCTCCTCCTTGAGAATAACACAATAGTCCATATTATTGTCCTCTTCCATTTTGCCTTTGTTCTTGCCTTTAATGGGACTAAGAGGAGGAGTGGGTGGAGGGCCCCCTAGATCTTGTGAAATAAGATGATGAAGCTAGAGTGCACGAGCAAACCTTTGGGGAGGGGAATAACAAAACAAAAATAAAACAAAAAGGTAACCAAGTTAGTAAGGGTCATAAAAAGTATTGCAATATTTAAACACGTAGTGCAAGAATGTAAAGCGTGTCCTAATTTGGGAACCTCGTTGCGCCTAAGGTGGGCCTAGAGACAAGTTGATTTGGAGAACTTGGAATGCTAAATGCCTTATTTCGTTGATAAAAACTAAGACAAATCTCAAATCGACGCTAAATAAACAGGAAATAAAAGTTTCTAATGGCCATTGGCCTTGTTACATTTTAAAACGAAAAAGATAAACTCCTATCTACTTGGTCCCAGAAGAACCTTCCCCAGATTCGGCATCCTTGGCTCCGTCGAACTGCTTCCCCAACTCGCGAAGTCCCAGCAACAGGTACCCTCTGGCTAGATATCCACCTTCGGTCCCTTTAGCCTCTTGACAATCTTCAACCCTTTTGAGAAACTTTCTTTCTAGTTCTACTATGCCTCGCTCCAAGTATCCCAACTTTTGTTGGCGTTGGCAATGTGGCAGCTTCTATGATCATATTATTAGGTTGGATCTCCAAAAGGGATGGTAGATTTCCCAGATATTTTCTGACGATATTTTTGTCACTAGAGTGTAAATCTTTCCACCAGCTTAGCAACCTTGGTTGGATGTTGGTGACCATGCCGAATCTGGGGACTTCGTGCCTCATATTTCTGCAAGGCAAATAAGGTTAGGCCCTTACCCCCACCAGATTCGACTATTTAATATCAATAATTAGCATGAAGCATCTAGTTCTCCAAATAAATGCACAGAATGTGACGACGTCCGTTTCGGGTTAAGGGAAACCCAGTGGACTTTTGGACAAGGCTATCTTAAAGTATTATTATGTGGACAACATAACTGATCCGGCTAGGTTTGACCATGATGCATACACAATTTGAATGGAGTAAGGTTTCTATGGGGTTTTAGACTGGTACCCTTGAGCGGACAACTCAAGGGGGAAGGCTCGGAACTATCGACTGCACCGCTGATAGACTAGTTTTACCGCAAATATGCCTTTCCGAATTTAGGGGGTAATGATATAGGAAGAGCGCAACCATTCATTATAAGCGTTGCTATAGTATTTGTTTTGGCACGAGTGGAGTATGATGTTGAGCATGATTATGCAATACTTAAAAGCATGTTGACATGTATTGCACATTAAGAAAGCGATAAATACAGCAGTTTCATAATTTAAAGCAATAAAGGAAAGAAAACAAGGATGATATGTCAGTATTGCTTCTAAAGAAGAAATTAAATTCTTATAGGAATTAAACAGATAATTGCACATAGGGAGAGGTACCAATTCACAAGAATAATCTGAAAATGGTAAAAGCATAAAAACTCCCAGCAGAGTCGCCATGCTGTCGCGCCCCCTTTTTCTTGCGAAATCGGGTTTGTGACATTTTGTTTGGACAACTCTTTCCTTTTGGGAAAGTGGTTTTGAAATTTTTGAAGAGTCGCCACCTATCGATTTTAAGGTGCGTTTGGGCACCTATGGGGTTCAACGACAACTACATTTGATAACCAGAGATAGGGTAAGGTCTTGAAATTATCCCAAGGGGAAGGTGTTAGGCACCCCTCAGGATCCACTAGTGTGGTTCCCGGCCAGATAGTTCTTTGTGAATTTGTGCAATTAACAAATAAGGCTCAAGTAAGAGGGGATTTTAAATACACAAGTGTTTGCAAATGATTAAATAAAGCAAGGTTTTGAAAAGAGTTATAATCTAGGCATGCTGATGAATGTAATGAGGTTCTAGGTTTATTTGCAATATGGATCACATCAATGCAATACCCGGTAATCACTCCTCAAAGAGGGGCTACACGTGGCATTAGTGCACCGGTCATCATATCCATATCTACCCTTCCCACCCCGTAAAGGTATTTAAAGCATGGATTGGTCTCGAACTCTACTGCGTGCTATTACCCGTCGCATTCCTATAAATCCCAGAGGAATTTTAGGACTATTATTCATATAAGAGGGAGGATTTAGGCTGACTCTTAGGTTTAAAGGTAAAAAGGCTAAGGCGACATACAAAAACCCGTAGGACTACATTCAAAGGGGAAACATGTAAGCAATTAGAAGGCTCGTACAATCCTCCGCAAATACTACATATAAATAGCACGACTCAAACACAGTTAAAGTCTGAATTTTAAAAATCCTAAGGTAGGGGATTTGAGTCAGAACCAGATTCACTATATAGCTCAGATAAGAAGTCCGAATCAGGCTTGCCTGCTGGTTGTAGCAGTTGCTAATTAAATAGAGGCGGATTCAATTTTATCATTATTATTACCTAAGGCTTGCCTAGGCGTAATAGTGATGTCCTAGGAGCATGATATCTATTGCTGATTAGGATTGTAGTAAAACAGTAAACAATTCTAAACGAGCAATTTGGATCATATAGGCATGCTTTCTAAACCGTATTGCTAAAAGGAGTAGGTTGTTTAAACTGATTCAGAACAGTACAAGTCAAACTGATTTTTTTTAACTAAACTGGTTTTAGGTCCTATAGGCATGCTCTCTATTATAGCTAATTTTAATCTTATAGGCATGGTGTCTAAGTATTAAAGGCCGATTTTGGTCCTATAGGCATGGTATCTAATTGATCATGAAGCGGAGTAGGCAGGATTTATTTGATCACAGCGAAATTTCTATAAAAATCTTATAGGCATGATATCTAATTTCAAAGCTGATTTTAACCTTGGGGGCATGATGTCTGATTATAGCGATTACCTATACGCATGATGTCTACGTGTGGAAGTGAAACATGCAAAATTTATTAAACAAATCCTATAGGCATATTATCTAAGTGTGGAAGTAAAACATGCAGAATTTATCCAACAGATCCTATAGGCAGGATATCTACCCTTAAAACATGCGTAATTGCCCCATCCTATTTTACTAGCCAACGCCAATGTTTGTTACTAATTATTACAGACCAAATACTTAAATTACAAAAGAAGTGCAGAAATAAGAAATTACAACCAAAAGAAGTTTGATCTTGACTTCCTATCTGAGTTATATAATTAATCACTTCAGATGCCCATGATGTTCAAAGCCTTTCTCATACCTGGGTGTGTCAAAGTTCCCTAAAGGTCTCAAGGGACCTCGGGCAGTGCTTACGCCCAGGTTTGCATAACAGACAGAAATGAGTGCAGTGTGGAAGGGCCAGCCCTTATGCGTCCAAGTTCCGAGGGAACTCAAGGGTCCCAAGGCAAGGCTCACACAAGAGGTGCAGAACTTAGGTTCTAAGAATATAGTGGAAGTGCAGGACTGAGATTGATTAAAACTGAGTTGGAAATAGTAAGTATTAAAGGGTGATTTGAAAACAGTAGTAGTAGGGCTCAAAATACCCAGAATCAGTAGTTACCCAAAGGGTCGAGGGGTTTTGGTCATGCACGGCAATAGATGATGCCGGCCTGCCCACAAACCAACCAAAGGAACATAAACACATAGAGGGGATATGGGGTTTGGGATTCATAAGTCAGCAAATCACATAACAAGCGACTGACAGAGTACATACATAGGGAAACATTAATCTAAAAGGGGAAGGGAGCATATTGCAGCATGCTAGTAATGTAAATAGACTGCAGAAACATTGGCAGAAGTGAGCATGAATGAGAAACTGAAGCAACTTATAGAAACATATTGTTGTTGAGACTTAAAGAGTAAACTAGGAATAGTAGTAGAGAAGCAAAGTGCTGAAAGGTAAAGAAAACAAGAGTCCACAGTCTAGCCTTGGCTTTCAGCCGGCTAGACAAAGCAATAGCATAAGTAGCAGTAAATAAAGAGAGAGTTTTAAGTGTAAGTGTGTGTTTTGAACTCAAGTTGTTCGTGTCTTTTGAAAGAAGATGGGGTGGGTATTTTGGTTACGTCCAAATCCACTACTAAAAAGTAAATGGACACGGTCGCATGAAATATAACTTACCCAAGTATGAGTCGGGGTCGAATCCCACAGAGAACAATATGTAGGCGATTAGAAACTTGTCTGAACCTCGTTCTAAAATGGGATATGACTCTAAACAGAACAGAAGTCACACGAAGTGCACCCTTCTCCATGATGTAGAAGACTCAGAGAGAGGAAGGGTTTCGTAGCAGTTTATATATATAATTCACCAAATATAAAAGCGGTAAAGTATTTAGCACATTAGGATGAAACATGTAGGAAAATCAGATAAAGCCAATCATAACAGCTATTCTAAGCTCGAATTCTTGAACCCTGAACCGAAGTTCTGGGTTCGATCCCCAGCAGAGTCGCCAGAGCTGTCACACCTCCTTTTTTACACACCCCCTGGAAGGATAGTGTATAAGGGAGTTTTTCCAATTTAAGTGATATTATTCGAAATGGGATTATTTATTAATCAGAGTCGCCACTTGGGATAGTTTATTTAGTGTCCCAAGTCACCGGTTTGTTTTCAATCCAAAATCGAGGAAAATTTTGACTTTCCTTGTGAAGTCTGCGAACCAGAAATTCTTACTAAGGAATTGTGTTAACCCGGGGAAAGGTCTTAGGCACCCCCGGATTCCGTGGTTCTAGCACGGTCTCATAAACTATTACAATTGGCTATTATCTGACTTTAATACACGTTTCATCCTATAATGCAATTTTAAGCTATTTACCGCTTTTAATTAATTTTAAGGAAAATTGAACGTCATCTAAAACATGTCTTTGGATCGCGTCACATGAAATGCACCCACGATCCGGAACATATTTTATTCAACGTTTTAGGATTTGGATTTGGGTCACATGAAATGCACACCCGAGTTTAAGAAGGTAATATTATTAAATAATGCACCTAAAACAACTAACGCGTTGCTAACTTTGCGGGGGCCATGAAAATTCGCTAAATGGCACGCCTCGAATTCTAAGATTTTTAAAGAAGTAATTATACGAGGGACACGCATTTGTGATTTTATTTGGCGCGGCTTACCTCGATTTCATTTTTTAATTGATTGACCTCGCACATACAAAAACTCAGCGTGGAACTCACGAGTAGTCGAATCCGATATTTAAAATTACCATGACACCTGCAGCCCTTCAAACATTTTCGCAGCTTATGGACATCAGCAAAGCTTCAAACCCAATTTTATACACCCCAAATCCAACACATTCTAAACCATCAAATGAATTAGACAGTGTTTTAGCTTGAAAGCTTCAGAATTCAAGGAAAATGAAAAGAATTCAATAAAACAGTAAAAACTACAGTTGTTCCTCAATTTTCTGTATTTTAGCCCTTCCAAATCTATCTTGCAAGGCAAGAATGGCATGCCTTTATAGGCAAGCAAGTAGGGCAACCCTGCAGATTTTATTTTACCATTCTAGTCCTTTTTAATTTTCCTTTTTTGCTTAGGAATCCCTAAAATTCTGACTTGTTTATCAAGTTAGCATCTGAAAGTCTAAAATTCACAAAGAAACCCTCACTAGAAGCTTCCTATTCTGTTACTAAAAGATTCCCTAACCTTAACTTCCTAAACTACCCCCCAAATGCCTTATTTTTACCTCTGGTCTACCAAACAAGAATCCGGGCTAAATGACCCAACTCAATGGGTCTGAATAGAGCCAAGTGAATTCTTTATTGGGCCTACTTCTCATACCTCAATCAAAACAATGTTCAATCGACCCAAAGAATAAAAAAAACCAGGAACATTAGAAATTCAACTCAGCCCTTAATGCTGAGTAATTGATAGGGATAATCCAAACAAACCAAAAGACAAAAAAAAACAATAAAATAAACTAAATAACAGAATAACAACAGATGTAAATCAACCTTGCTAAACAGGCACATGTAAAATCAAAACAAAAGAAAAGAAGAAGAAACAGAGATAGCAAAAATAATAAAGAAGGAAAAAGATTAATTAAGAAGCAAAGAGAAGAGAAACCTTACTATAATCGGACCAAGAAAAGGGAAGATCGACCCTTTAAACCTTCGGATTCCCGGTCTAAATTGATATTAATCGTATGTTCCCATAGGCAACGAACGAATAAAATCATTTTAGACCAAGACCATCCATAGAATCTCGCTTTAAAAAAAAACTAGGGTTTGGACCCAGGTTTGGTATTCGAGAGATTTGGCTAAGATTTTAGGGAAAAGGGGTGTGGATTTGTGAAGAGGGGATCATGGGGGTTCTAAGGTGTTAGTTTGGTGGGGATTGGGTGGTGGCGCTGCCGGCCACGACGGAGGATTCAAAGGCGGCAGCTAGGGTTTGGGTGTTTTGGGGGTTTTCAGTGAGATTCGAGGGAAAACACCGGTGGATTTAAGATGGGGAGGTCAAGGGGACTTGTGGTGTAAATTTGGTTGGGATTGGATGCCGGCCACCGCCGTAGGCGATTTCCTGCGGTGGCAGACGACGACCTAGGGCGGAGGGAGACTGTCTCTATGGTTTGATTAGGGAAGAGAGAAGAAGGGGTGGGGGGGCGTTAAGACATATATATATATCTGGAGACCCCAGCTTTCACCGTTGGATCTAGAAAACCTCAACGGCCAGGATTCATTTTTAAAGAAAATGACGTCGTTTGGTCGTCTTGGTGGGAGACCGGGTTAGGGTGATTTGGGCTGGACTGTGGGGTAATTTGGACGCGTTTGGGGTTTAACATTCGGGCCTGGGATATGTTTGCTCCGGTTTAAAGGGTGTTTGGTTGACTGGGAGGGGATTTGGTTTGGGCCAGCCCAATATTTGGGCATTTTTATCAAAGACTCAACTTCTTTTAATTTTTCATCTCTTTTTTTTTTAAACTAAAAACCTAAATCAATCCTAACAAATTATATCAAGCTCTAATTAATACTTAACTCAATTAACTAAATACAAAATTAAAAGAAAATTAACGAAATTTAAAGCTAAAAATTAATTTTTGTGATTTTTGTATTTTTTTTAAAATCCTAACTTCTAATTAATCTAAAATATGTAAAACTAAATCCTAAATGCAACACGCATTTTTGTATTTTTATGAATTATATAAGTTAAAAATGCACACAAAAACGTAAATAAACATGAAAATTATGCAATTAATTCCTAAAAATCAAATAATCAGAAGAAAAATCCTAATTTTAAGAATCCTGCAGGAGTAAATCATGCGAGGAAAAAATCACGTGCTCACAAACTGAATTATCCCTAAAACAATTAAGAGATTAAGCACTCCCGGATATGGCTACAAGTAGTTCAATCCTATCCCTAGGTAGAATCTATAAAATGAGGGTTAACGCCTCAAGTTCTTGTTAATTAATCTTTCCCAACACCAAATTATCTTTTCCAAAATTAATTCGGAGTTAATGGGCGAGTCCTATGGTTAGCCAATCCCTTTGGAAACATTAAAGAACAAGAATAATTAAAGAAACAACAACTCACTTCATAAATAAATGAAAATCATTCAATACATAAGCACAACAAGGTATTTAATCCACACTTTAATTATGAATATTTCCATATACAAAATTCAAGTGTTGGAAATAAATACTACACACTTAAATATTCAATACAAAGCAAGGAAATGAAGAAATAAACATAAATGGGTAAGAAATCCTTAACCACAAGCTTGAAATCTTCAAAACCCAAGTGTGTGTGCAAAACCCTAACTTCCAAAACTTGTTCTCTCTTGTGTGTGGAACTGAAAATAAGCCAAAGATATTCAAAATATCTGCTTGGTCGTGTATAAAAATGCTTTGGGGATTATAAATGTAAAATTCCAGAATTGCCCAGGCTTGAAGCTCAATCTTCGCAATTGCGAACAAAGGTTCGCAATTCCCAACTATGCCCGTGTTGCTTCAATTCGCATTTGCGTTGAATACTTCGCATTTGCGAATTGACTGACCTGGTTGACTTCGCATTTGCGAAGTCTTCTTCGCATTTGTGAACACCGTCTGGTTTGCCTTACTTCGCAATTCCCATGACATTCTCGCAATTACCAACACTGCTGGATTCGCATTTCCCAAGTTTTTGTCGCAAATGCGACCACTGAGGGCATTGCCAAGATTTTTCCTCTTTTTAGCTTCTTTTTGACTTGTTTTCACTTGGTTTCTTCACCATTACTTCTAAATCACATACACCCTGTAAAATAGAAGTAAATGACATTAAATACATGATTTTATCACTCAAATATAGCAAAAGTATAGGTTTAAAGACAAGATAAGTTGGTAAAATACCAACTTATCACACCCCCAAACATAAACTATTGCGTGTCCTCAAGCAATGAAAGCGACGAAATCTCTTCCCAAGTATTTAACTCAACAATGCATCCATATCATGCCAAGCCAAAAAGGTCTACTATAAGTACAAAAACATAACTTCGATTGGTGCCAACAATTACTCCAAAGCATATGAATTATCAAGCACTTCTCATGAACTACATTATACTTCAAGTGCTCAAACACTAATACAAATCAAGGTAGCAATCAAGTCATGACATTAAAGCTTCAAAATTTGCCTCTCTATCACAATCAACTTTCTTTGGTCATTCCTTCCAATTGAAAATGGGATTAAATTCACAACTCAAATATCACGTGCGCTCACATTTAAGTGAGGCTCCCACACTCATAAATCTTAATTCAAAACAAAAATGGGATATCAAATGGAAAGCATTAACTCTCTCTCAAAAAGATATTCAAATGCATACAAGTAGTACCATAGGCTTGCCCTTCATGTATTCCTCCACTAATGTAGACAACTTGGTTCAAAATCAATTAGGACTTAAAGGGTTGTGGTTTAGGCTTTTGGTTAAGGTAGGGCACAATTTTGGGTAGAGTGACTCAAAACCTCCCCAAGCACTACAAAGTTTACAATTAAAGTCCACTTCCTTCAAAAATATTTTCCATCCTTTCTTCAGTTTTCATTCCACATCTAGTCTTCCCTTTATTCACAATTTCTTATCATTTTATACTATTTTTTTCCTTTTCAAAATCAACGAAGGTTTCATTTTTTTTTTTCTACCTTCCACCTTTTTAAACAACTTCCATATCACAACTTTTCCAACCTTCACCCCCAAACATACGCTTTTAGCCTATGTTTACACTTTCAAAGTACTTAGGGAGGTAGGGTGCCAACAACTAGATCAATTAAGAACAAAGGATTTAAGCTTGTAATATGGTTGCAAAAGAATAAGGTTAAAGGCTCAAAATGGGTTGACTAGGGGAAATATTCAACGGTAGGAAATTTAAGGCATACTAGCGGTCCAAGGAATGCCTAATATCATTTTTTCAAACCAAGTTAGTCTATGATTTTGCCTTGAAGCACATTCCGGGCAAGTTCTAGACTGCAAGTAATGCAAAAGAATTCACAAATAATCGCACCACACATGTGTCACGACCCCAAACCCGGTCGTGATGGAGCCCAACACTAATGCTAGGCAAGCCCGACCATTTACTCTCTCAACCCGAGCACAAAGCTCAAAACCAATTAATCAGATACTTAAAATCAAATATTAATACTCATAGTTGAAATACTCAATTAAAACAATACGAAATACTGACATAAACTGTAACTCCCAAAGACCTGGGTTCATGAGTCTAGAGCCTCTAACTAATACAGAGTCAAGAATCCTCAAAATAAGTATGTTCTAAAGTACGGAATAATAAAGGGATAAGGGAGGAGTCGGGTCCTGCGGACGTCATAGCAGCTACCTCGACCACTCCTGGAACTCTGGAAACCAGCGGCTAGCTCAACTAAGCTCCCGAAGTACCTGAATCTACACACAAGGTGCAGGGAGCAGGGGGTGAGTACTACCAACTCAGTGAGTAATAAGCATATAAAATGTCTGAAGATAAGAAATCCACAAAATGCCACAGAGTAAAGCTAAAACTAACAGTCCAACACCTAACTACGAACCAACAGCAAAGCAACTTCAAATATATCAGTCAAGTATAATGTAAGGATGCAATGCACATGACCGCTACGGCGCGTAGCCCGATCCATTTAACGTCGACGGCGCTCACTGGGGGTGTGTACAGACTCCGGAGGGGCTCCTTCAGCCCAAGCGCAATATAATCATACCATTCGCTGCGGCGTACAGCCCGATCTATACTCAGTCCACAATATGCATATGAGTCACGTAACAGATTCAATTAATTTCCCAATTTCCAATTTATTAAGAAGAATATACTTTAGATATTTAACTTCAGAAAAAGTGACTTAGCATTTCATAACAGTGATTAAACACAGGACTGAGATCAATGATTATACAAAGCATGCTATCACAATGACATTCATCCTCTAAGGATGCTACAGATCGGCACAAGGCCCCAAACACGGCAATAAGCCCAGATATATTCAATACAGGGTGCGTATCAGTCGCCAATATAGAAACATTCTTGTTCGGGATGGACCAAGTCACAATCCCCAGTCATAACCAATCCCGCACCTGCCATGGGGTGCGAGTCACGCCCTACAATAGCGTCACAATGTGATAAGCCGGGGTTTCAAACCCTCAGTCCATCTTATACACCAACTACTCACCTCTAACCGGCCGTAGAATGGTCCGCAATTCCTTTTCCTTTCGTATCGACCTCCTCGCGCGTCGAATCTAGTCAAAATCACAACGAATACATAAATATGGGTTAAAGAAACATAACCCAATCAAAAATACTCGAAAAGTACAAAAATTCACGAAGTTGGTAAAACCTGAGCCCCAGGCCCACTTCTCGAAAAATTCCGAAAATCACACCAACGGATTCCTCGTCTCGCCACGAGTCCGTACATATAAAGTTTACCGAAAACGGAGCTCAAATGGCCTTTCAAATCCTAATAATTCGTTTTCAAAAACCAAGCCCTAGTTCTTTACAATTTCTACCCACTTTCATGAATTTGAGTGTTGATTCTTCCATAAAATGGTGTTTTCTAGTCAAGAGACTTACCTCAAATCAATACCCGTTGAAAACCCTCTTCAAATCGCTCAAAAAACTCTCTTGGCGGAGTAAAGATGGTGGAAAAATAATGTGGGTCGCGGATATAAGGGTTTTAACATTCTGCCAGGTTACTGTAGCGAACCTTATGCGATCGCATCACTACCCTTGCGATCTCATAGGCAAAAATTTCCAAGCCCTCAATTCCTCTTACGCAATCGCAGGACAGGCCATGCGATCGCATAGCACTGTCTCCCCCTTCTACGCGATCGCATTACTTCCCATGCGACCGCACTGCCCAATCTCCTCAACCTATGCGATCGCAGACCCCCATACGCGATCGCATAGAGCAAATCTTCATCCCCCTCTGAACCTTCTATGCGATCGCAGGCATACCTACACGATCGCATAGAGGAAAATTCCTCTGCAATTTCTGCTGCACTTTTTCATGTTCAAAACTCCCCGTTAGCCATCCGAAATCACCCCGAGGCCTCGGGACCTCAACCAAATGCACAGATATGTTCTATTACTTCATTCAAACTTGCTCGTAACATAAAAAAACTATCATAAACACCAAAATCATCGAATTCCCACAGATTCAAGCCTAAGTTAAACTAAAACTTTCGAAACTTGCATTTGATCTAAAACTTGACCTAAACACCTCCGAATGATCTGAAACTTTGCACGCATATCCAAAATCAGCTAACGGGGCTACTGCAACTCTCGAAATTCCATTCCGACCCTCGGATCAAAATCTCACCTACCATCCGGAATTCGCCAAAATCCAACCTTAGCCAATTCAAGCCTAATTCTACACCGGACCTCCAAATTCAATTCCGATTGCGCTCCTAAGTCACAAATCATCCCCCGAAACTAGTCGAATCATCGGAAATCCATTCTGAGCCTTATAACTCATAAGTCAACATTCGGTTGACTTTTCCAAACTAACCTTCTCATAAAGAGACTTATTGTCTCATTTCTAACCGAACTCTATCCGAATTACTTCAAATTCTCCAAACACATATAATGAAACATATAGAAGCATAAAACGGGGATAACGGGGCGGTAACTCCCGTAACGACGGGTCGGGTCATTACAACATGGCACATGAACATTCAAGTGGAATACAAATCCAAATTCCAATTGAAACCAACGACTCAAAGAGGTTGCATATAGCATAGGAAGCTATTTAGTGAATCAAAGAGCCAAAATTTGAGTCTAAAAGTCATGACATTTCTACTTCAAGTTTTTTTTCAACAATCAAAAATTCATATGCCGAGGTTTAAATCATGTTGGTATCAAGCAAGCCACAACTTGGTCAATGGGCACAAACCCCAACTCAAACTATTTATTTTTCCTAAATTACCAAAAGCTATAGCTAACTACAAGACTAATTCCCTTAAGAATGTTGTCTATCTATCCATCATCGGGAAAAGTCGACCAAAATTTTCTACAATTACCCGTTTCAAGAAGAAAATTGGCATCCTTGGAAAAAGAACCGTGGTATAAAGAAAACCAAGGATATCGCCATCAATAAAACATACTATATAAAAAAAAATTAAGAAGCTAACCCAAAAATTATGAAGCTAATAAACATACTAATATAACAGATACACATGAACATATACTAACAACAAAATGAAAACAAATCATAGTACCAATCTGCCGTATATCCACAATTATACTAGAACAACAGTTAATCAAAGAAGCCACCCTAACCTGAAGATGTTGCAATGTCCCCAATNACGATGTTAGCGAGAACATCGATCTCGACGCTCCTGGCACCGTCAAGGCAGCGGAGAGGTTCCAGCTACAGGTGAATGCTGTTTTGTGTGTATTTCTTCAGTCTCAAGCGTTATTCCTTGTTTTCCTAACTCTTCTGCTTTGCCGTAGTGTAAGGAGATGTTTGACCATGCCCTATCCAGGCTCCGGGAGGAGCTTTCACATCGTGAAAAGGAGCTCGAGAAGCTTACCTCGGGACTGCGAGAGTCGGAGGCTTACTCTGCCCGAAAGGAGAAGGAGTCAAGCGAGTTCTAGGCTATTTCAAAGGGAGTGCTATGAGAAAAGACTGATCTTGCTGAGCAGGTACTTTGTTAGGTGTAAATCCACCCTTTGTTCCCATAATTTGATTCTGACTGGCTTACCTTTCCCTTCGTATATTAGGCAAAAGGATGTGGAGTTCCTCGGGCTGAGGAAGCGAAATGAGGTAGTGACCTCGGAGTTGGCGTCGACCCATGGTCTTCTCCTAAATGCTCGAAAGGAGATTGTTGTGCTGACTACGGTCAAGTCCGAGATCGAAGGAAAAGTTGCTACTTATCTACAGGACGCAGCCACGGCGAATCAAATAGACCATAATATATCGATTGAGGCCGAGCTAAAATGGGATCGGGCTATCCCTCATGCTAGTGCGAAGGCGAGGAGGGAAGCCTTGGAGAGGGTCCGGGCCAGAGGTGTCGATCTTCCAGCCGAGATTGAGGAGGCCCGAGAATTGGAGGGAAAATCGGCGCTTTTGGTCGCTCTAGATGAGGATCCTGGAGATGGTTCAGAGGACAGTGGCAATGAAGAGTAGGCCGTTTTTTGCTTTTCTATTTTTTCTTTCTTTCTGTGTATGTACACACGGGGGAATGAGTCTTGTAAAGACGCCCCTTTTAAATATATTCTTGGCAATGCAAAAAGGGTTTTTCTGCTCCAAGTCTTTTCGTTCCTTACATCTCGCCGCTCTTGCGGAGTTAACCTTTGACTTTTAACATTAGCTCTTTGGAGCCCATACTTGGAACGATCGGGACCCCAAAATTGGGTCCTGTCTTGAAGTTAGGTCGTCAGCTTCTTAGGGTCGGTGCTTGTGATAGCGAGAAACTCTCGAGGTCTTAATACCTCTCAAATTTTGCGGGACAGCAGCATTCGTGCAATCTGATAAAGGGACCCCGGGATGGTCCTGCCAGTACGTTTCCTTAGAAAAAGGTGACATTAACATGGCCACAATTAATTGGCCCTCTGGGTAGGTGAGCAGCCGCTGCTTCGCCTCTATATATTCGTTCACTTGCTTCTCAAGTGGAGATTCTGCTACTCTGAGTAATTATTTCTTCCATAGGACTTGGTGCTTTGTGCTAGCTCTCCCGTCATTTCAACTCAAAATCTTTTCCCAAATCTATACCCTCCTCTACTTATTTTATCGTAGCCATGACTGTTGCATCGACATCCGCCCATCAAGGAGAGGGGAGTTCTGCCTCTGTTCCGGGTCCGGTGGGTGGTACACCGCCGGCGCCCGGCGGGCGGGCCTCGAGGTGCTTTGTCTCAAGGAGAGACTTTACGTTGGAGAGACCTCCCAACTTTCAAGGTCATTGGGAGCACGCGTCGAGGTTCATTTCATTAGTAGGGGAGGAACACCTCGAAATGATCAGAAAAGACTGCGAATGGGGAGAATACCTTCCTCTGAGGAGAAGATCATGAACCACGTCGAGGGATTTTTGAGCGTGTATATGCATTCCTTCACGTCGGGTTCCCCCGACCGAGTCGTGCTTGAGTTCTGTCAGAGATACCAGGTTACTTTGGCGCAGGCTCACCCATCCCTTTGGAAGATAGCGCAGACGATAAGGTAGTTTGTAGATAAGGTCGGGCTCGAGTTCACCCTCAGTCATCTCATGAGGTTATATCAACCGCTGCGTTATCGAGGTTTGATTACCTTGCAGCGTCGATCCACCCGATCCCCTACCGTTACCGGTGAAGAGGACGAGGACCGGGAATGGATGAGCCGGTTCGTTCGAGCGCGGACGGTCGATATCATTCCTGGAGAGTTTCTGCCCTTTCCTGAGAAATGGAATTTCACACGCAAGTGGCCTACCCGTACTTTTATCACTTTGTCTGTAGCGGAGGAGAGCTCCATAACGACATTTTTCTGTTTCGTTTTTTGTAGCGACTCCTTGGTTGCCGAACGAGGTCCCTGATTTTGCCGAATGGTCTCTTATGTTGGCAGCTTGTTCGACCTACGATAAGAACAGGTGGTGAGACCTGTCCAAAGGGAGATGGGAGGCAAAGCGTCATGGTAGGCGCTTGATGGCTTATTTCCTCAGAATGCTACTCTTCTTTTTAGCGTACTAACTTAACCGCCGCAGGTATTGGAGATTTTTCCGAGATGAGGCTGTGCCCTCTGGGGAGGAGGAGAGACTGTTGACCTCGGGGTTGAGGGTCGATGATAAACGAAAGGGGTCTCCGAGGCGTGAAGAGGCTCGCAGTGGGGCGAGTCCTTCTCGGCAGTTCAAAAGAGGCGATTCAACCGATCATCCGGCTTCGGAGGCCTCCGCTTTTGAAAGGACATTCCCCGTTTCTACTGCAGGTACTTCTAAGGGCAGGGAGCACGTGGTGCCTTCTTCTTTTCAAACTAAGGGTGCTTCGGGGGACACTAAGCCATCAGATATTGGCTCGGCCTTTAGCGAGGCTCAACGGCTCGGCTTTATGGTAAGCTTTGGTAGCTGGCATAGGATTATTCCGGTTTCATACTCTTCCTTTCTTATTGAATTTTCTTTCGTAGGCCTTTGATAGGCTTAAGTCCGAGCTGCTTCGCTATGAAGCTAGGTTGTGGAAAGCTTCAGATAGGGAGAAATTCCTAAAGCTTCTTTGCGCGAGAAAGGAAAACGAGCTGGTATCCCTGCGGTGTGAGGCGGATCGAAGCCGGATCTGCGAGAGCCGCCTCGAAAGACAGGTATCCTGTAATTCATGTTGAACTACGCTCCTCCTTTCATTTGCGGAGATTAATGTTTCGATATTTCAGTTGGAGAGCAAAACGGAGGAGCTGGAACGACTTTGGGGCGAAGTTGGTCGGGCCAGACGTGAGTTTAACGAGTTGGGGGCTCATGTAGATGCTCAAGTCGCGGCCAAGGAGAGTGCTTTGGCTAAGGCATCTGCCCTCAAGACGCAAGTCCGGACTGCTCGTGCAAATGATACTGCATGAGCAAATATGATCGCAAAGCTCGAGTCCGAGCTTTCGAAGACGATGGTCGAGGTGGTGAATGCCCGGGCCGATGCTGTAATGAGCGGCACTAGGGCAGGCCAGAAGGTGGCGGCCTATTTGAAGAGCGCTTCCGCTGCTAGAGCTGATCTGAGGAGAACCCTTGGTCGTGCGAGCAGTAATAAAGAGTACGTGAAGTGCAAATCTCAGAGGGAGAGTCTCGAGGAAATTCACGCCAGGGGTTTCGATCTTTCGGAAGAGATCAAGCAAGCCAAGGCGGAGGAGTATGATGCCAAGTTCCTTTTGTCTAATGCTAAATATGGTGATGATGGGTCGTCGGGCCATAGTCCCCAAGGGGGAAGTTTATTTCCTTCTCTGTCTCTATGTATATAGCTTTCATAGTATGTTATAAATGGAGCTTGTATTTTATTACATGTATGTATAAGGGTGAAACCTTGTGATTTTGTATCTTCTGGGTTTCTGTTTGCCGAGATTTTAGCTGGATCAATTGGCCTTTGAGTTGGTAGGAATCCTTAGATTCATAATGTGTCCCTGGCGCTCATTAGGCTGGCCCGTAGGCTCTTACGCATTTTGTCGATGCGACCTTTTATGTGTGTGGCCCTGAGGCTCATTAGGCCGGCGACAATGGCTCTTATGCTTTGCTCTTAGGCATATTCAGTTAACTATTTTGGGTTCAGTCTCTGAACTGGGTTTTGACTCGAGCTCATTCGACCCTCAAGTTTCTGCATTTATGTGGGCTGGCGACAGTGGCTCTTACGCCTTGGATCGAAGCGACCTTTTACGCGGGCTGGCGACAATGGCTCTTACGCCTCGGGCAGATGCGACCTTTTATATGGGCTGGCGATAATGGCTCTTACACCTCGGGCTGATGCGGCCATTTATGTGGCTGGCGACAATGGCTCTTACACCTTGGGTCGAAGCGACCTTTTATTGGCTTTATTTTTCCCTCGTTAAGGAATTATTGCAATGATTTTTGCCTGACTCTTTGACGGTTCGGGAAGAACATTGAGTACGAGCCATTTTGTTGCGATGATCGAGCACCTCAGGAGGTTTGGCTTGGAGGCTGAGTATCTCGAAGCCGGTGAGTTGGAGCTGACTTGGTCGAAGCTCTTTTGCCTATGTCGAGTGTAGCCTATTTAACCAGTTTTTTTCGAAGTAGATTCGAAGTAATTTAAGGCCTGTGATTTTGTAGCGACCGTCAGGCATCCCCGATTCGCGTTAGTTTGGATGGTACAACCATATGACCATAGTCATTTGTGCTTGGCCGGAGCCATTATTGATCTCAAGTGAAGTAGTTTCGTTGTCTATATCGAGGGTATGCCTTTTAGGGGTATTACAAGTTCGATATATAGCCTTAACTTTGAGATCGGGTTTATGCCTTTAGTAAGGCCTTACAAATTTTCATGCCTTTGAGGTCTTACAGTTTTCGATACTTGGCACAAGTACGGTTCATGCCTTGCTTGAGGTCTTACAGATGTTGCCGCTTGGTACACGCGTGGTTCATGCCTTGCTTGAGGTCTTACAGATATTATTATTTCCTTATGTAGGTCTTATGAGATCGAGCCTGCCTGCTCGGGGTCTTACGGCCTCAGGTTTTTTAATGAATGGTGATTCGTGGCAGTCCCCGAGTCATCGAGGGTATCCTGGCTCGAGAGTTGATACTTGTAAACTTGGTATTGCCTCGTTGAGGGCTTACAATTTCAGAGATTCCGACCCAAAGTTCACGCGATTTTTGAGATTTTTACACCAGTCCCCAAGTGTTCGGGGCATTTTCGGCCTTGGAGATGTTTCGTGATTTTCATGTTGCCTCGTTGAGGGCTTATGAGTTTTGAGTCATGACCCAGAGGTCGTTCATGTGTCGAATTATTGACGCTAGTCCCCGAGTGTTCGGGATGTTTTCGACGGAGGAGTCCTTCTGCGAAAATGCTGAGTTTCTTTTGGAGTGTGAGATGCTTTGATAAAAGGTATTCTTCGATTACTTGGTACAAGTATACATGTTTCTACCGTCGGGGGCCCGGCTATACGGACACGGTTCGTTCGACCGTTTGGCCCGGTACATTATTTTCCTATTGGGACCCTGGGGGGATGCCCTCTAGTGTTCGGGGTTGATTGCAAAAGAAGCCTTGAATACTCGTTGAGTCTTCCTTATGTAGCATGCAGATGTTGCCTCGTTAAAAACCTTGCCGGTAAAACCCTTTTCGGGATAAAAACTCGGCCGAAGGAAAAGAGTGCAACGGATGCTTTAAAATCTTAAGGTCTTCCAGCTGGGTTAGCGTTTTGACTGCTTCGATCGGGCACCTGCACAAATGTTAGCATGAAATACGAAATGAAAAGGGAGATGGTTATACCTCAGTGGCGATGGCGCTCTTGAACCTTGGCATTCGTTCGGAGGACGCGGTACGATCCTTTATTCGGATACAGCGGAGAGCGTGTCTTGTGGCTGCTATCTTATCGTTGGTTTATCTCTTAGTCCCTCTGTTGGTGGAGGCTTTTTGTTTTTTGGCTAGTGGCAGCTGTCTCAAAAGATGGTGTGGATGATATGTTGCGGCTCGTCCGCTTTGTTCCTTTTGGTTGTTTTTCTTTCTCGAAACTGATTTTTGGCTCGGTCGCTGAGGAGTTCCCGAAGGTCACCATTTTCGAGTAACCGGGCCACTTCCTCCCGGAGTTGCCGGCAATCCTCGGTCCTGTGCCCATATGTGTTATGAAATTCACACATTATGTTTTGATTCCTTTGTGAAGGATCTGACTGTACATGCCTGGGCCCTGGCGTCCCTGATTTTGCTGATGGCGAACATAATGTCTGACACATCGACGTTGAAGTTGTATTCTGATAAGCAAGGTGCCTTCGCTGGCCCTGCGTTCCTATCGAACCCAACTCAGTTGATGAGTCCCCAAGGATTCTGTTCTCGGTCTACCCTTCGATCGTTTCGAGGTGGATTGCGCCTTGGGGCCTTTCTCCGGTCTTCGATGTATGACTGATATCTTTCTTTGTTTGGCTTTTGCCCCTTTGTCAGGAGCCTGCTTGGGTACACCAATCTCGAGGGGGGCCCCAGCTGGTCGTCCTCGACCCTTATTTTTGAATGGTATCGGTTATGCACATCCGACCAAGTCACAGCCGGGTACTCAACTAGGTTCTACTTTAGCTGTTTTTAAGCCACCGAGCTTCATTCGTTCAGACCATGAGTGAAGGCCTGTACCGCTGAGTCATCAGAGACCGGCGGTAGTTCCAGTCGTTCCATCTGAAAGTGAGATACGAACTCTCGCAGCATCTCATTATCCCTCTGCTTGATCTTGCAGATGTCGAATTTCCTTGTTGCTACTTTAATGGCATCAAGTTATGATACCACATCATTGCCCCTTTGGAGAGTGTTTCCCCGAACTTTTTCAGTAGGACAGACTCGATCTCGGCGTCCCTTAGGTCGTTGCCCTTTGCTGCACAAGTGTAGGCAGTGACGTGCTCATTGGGGTCCGACGTTCCATTATACTTTGGGAGGTCGAGCATTCTGAACTTCTTTGGAATGGGTTTCGGGGCCGCTTCCAATGGGAACGGCTTCTGTACGAACTTTTTTGAGTCCACACCTTTCAAGATCGGGGGCGCTCCTGGAATTTGGTCGACCCTGGACATGTAAGTCTCGACCTTCTTATCGTTGGCTTCTATCATTTTCTCGCCCGATTCGATCCTTCAGGTGAGGTCCTCGAGCATCTTTACGATGACGGGATCGGCCATCGACCCGTTACTGCTCGATCTCTCCGGCACCTATTCGGCCGGGAGAGTTGTCCCTTGTGCTACTGTGCTAGGATTTTTCTGGTGCTTTGCAGCTGAGCAATAGCCAGCTGTTGTTCCTGCAACATATCAAAAATAACATGAAGGCTAACCTCCCGTTCTTCTCGGGCTGGGGTTTTCTTGGCTTCTTGTTGGTCGCCTTGGTGTATGCTCCTGTTAGTGTGGGAGCTTATTTCGATATGTTGAGCTTCGCACGAGATTTCGTCCACCGGAATAGGTCCTGGTGCGTTCTCAAGGTTTTGTGGTGGCTCACCAACACCTGGAAGAGCCACACTATTCTCTCCGTGGTTCTCAAGGTTATTGTTTACTGAATCAGACATTCCGACCTGAAATCAAAGTTCCTTGGACAAGAAAAAGCATGAAAGATAACTTGCATTGTGTAATGGAACCAGCAAGAAAATAATCACTATTATTTTTAGCCCTACGGTGGGCGCCAAACTGTTTACCTTGAAAATGGTAATAACAATTAAATTGGATTATGGGGCTCTAAAAATACGTGATCTATTTTTATACCGGTTGTTTAGCAGTTGATGCTATGTGCAAGCCATAGAAATGAAAGAAGATTTAGGAATGGGATGATAACCAAACTGATAGGTTGACAATCGGGGCCTCGAGCTTGTCGATTGGGGGGCCTCGAGGTCGATTCCGGGGCTCGACTGCGAGCTATCGAAGGTGATCGAAGTATGACTAACAGTTATGCTAAAACCAAAGAAGGCTCTTGATGGCCAATGATAAGCAATAAATGATGAACAATAATGAAGATAATAAATAGAAGCAATTATACCAAGAGAATATGTAAGAGAGCAGAGAGAATTTTCTTTTATATTTCGTATGGAGCAGCTGAAGCAAAAAAATGATCCTTACAAAATGACAAGGATTCCCTTTATATAGGAGGGGAATCCCAACGTAGTACAAAGTGCATTAATTACAGAGATATGGAGATGGGACAACTAAATGACGTCCTGATTTGGGTTCAGAGTAGCCCGCTAGACTCTGTCAGCCCTAGCCGTGTACCTTGGGAACTCCCCATTTTCCACCATTACCGTGATCATTACTACCATGAGGTCGAGTGTCGACGACCCTACAGGGAGGATACTTGGCCGCGTCCTCGAGCCTTCGGGTGATCTTTCGAAGTGCCTTAATGATGAGAAATTTCACCCTCCGATTTCACCGTATACAGATCTGTCCCTCCGAAGTCTGAAACACCAGCAATGAGCGCAAGCACAATGATATATATACACGTGCTTTGGTGAGGGGCATTGATTCCAGGCACCCGTACAGTGCAGAGTGATTATGTGTGTGGTTGTGTGGCACTTGGCAGACAGATTGAGTACTCTGATAGTGCGAGTACCTGTGAAAGTCACTGTGATACCTTAAATTTGACATGTTGGCATAGATATGTGCCATTCCTCATGCTAGCTATACTTGACATGCTATTATCAGTGTTGTTCTTTAATTCTGAACTTGAAAGCATGTCTAAATTTCTGTACCATGAACGAGCTGAATTTTGAAGTTTCTCTGTGTTATTTATTGTCATTGTCATTATCTTACTTGTGTTGTCATTATAATGGTTCTGACTGTATCCTTCTGAGCTCATCACTGCTTTTAGCCCAAGGTTAGTTTTGTTACTTTTTGAGTATATGGGGTCGGTTGTACTCATACTACACTCTGCACTTCGTGTAGAAATCCAAGTACATCTAGACGCGGTAATTGCTAGATCGGTGCCCGTACTTGTTGGAGAATTCAAGGTAGCTGCTATGGTGTTCGGAGACCTTGGCTATCTTTCATTTTATTATCTTCTGTACTGTTCTATTTCTCAGGCAGTTGTACTAGAGTTTTGGTTTATGTTCACACATAGTAGTGCTCATGTACTCGTTGACACCAGGTTTTGGGGTGGTTATAGTAGCATTTCAATTATTTTTATCAGATATTTATGATGTTTTCCACTGTTGAGCTTATTAAAACACTACTGGAAAATAGGCCTACGGGAACAGTTGTTTTGGCAACGATTATTAAACCGTTGCAATAGATTAGATACGGTAACGACTACAACCGTTACAATAGAATTTGGATGAAATCAACACACTTTAGATGCTAAACTGTTCCAGTTGACATTTCACCGTTACCATAGGTCTTCTTTATATGAATGGTTTTGTCAACCGTCCCAATAGGACTATTTGTAGTAACAGTTTTAGAAATTTTTGTAATATCGAAACCGGTATTTTGTTCCCTCCTCATTTCCCCCCCCCCCCCTCCCGAATTTTGCTAAACCCGACAATATAACCATTATTCCTTTTATTTTGGTAAATATAATAACTAAATTAAAATTTCTTCGATATTCCAATGCTCTCATCTTCCTCAAGCTCATTCTTCGGCAGCAAACGTTCGCAAATCACCAGACAACCTAAATTCCACCTTCCTCAAATCACCAGCAAACCTAAATTCTCACCTTCCTCAAATCGCCAGCAAACCTAAATTCTCACCTTCCTCAAATTACCATCCCAAATCCCTCATTCGCAAATCACCGTCCCAAATCCCCTACGTTTGGTCAATTCACAAATCACCACCAAACGTTCCTCAAATCTCATTGCTGTTGGTGATTTACTTTCATCTCATTCGCATTTAAGTTTATCAAACCCATGTCCTAAATTTCCAAATCCCCAAATCTATTTGTTAACCAAAAATCCCCAAATCTCGATTGTTAACCCAAAACTCCCAAATCCCTAAAGTCCCAAACTCCATTTGTTTCACTCGATGGATCTGAAGAACAGAGGAATAATTTAAAGGCAGCGATTACGGGTGTAGAAAATATTTTAAATCGCGAGAAAGTTTCGATCCAAAAGGCAATCAGTGAGAAATCAACTTCAGGTAATTTTTCCTTCGTAATTTGGGCATTATATTGTATAATCGTTCTTTTTTCCTTTAAGCTTTATGGTGTTAGAAGTGTATATGATTTCACTTAAGGTCAAATCTACATATGATCTTCTCTACTATAATTTGATGATTTGTTCAACCTGTATGCACAGATAGTGAAGAATTTTCACACTATCATTATATTGTAGGATGTTGTAGTATGTAATTTGTCTTATTTTTCTGATTACCGATCTCATTTGTTATGGACAGATTATATGTCATTTAACATTTATCTTATTTTTTCTCTCCATAAAATCAGTGTATAGACCAGTAATCACAACCCATCAGAAAAAGGAAAAGAATTGTTTCCAAATCACAATACTGAATTTGTAGGTCTTCTTTAGACATTGGCAAATTTGACACTCAAGGAATGGAGAAATTCAGATAGATGGCACTATATTGTGTCCTCTAATTGTCACAATCAGATGCAGAATTTAAAGAAAGTGAGGATAAGAATGAGCAAGAGTATAATACAAGGAAGTTTAAGCTTCAAAAGTTAAAATGACCACACTTAAAATCTAAATCTTTGCTACCTCAATTTATTAAAAATAGTTTGGTATCTGTTTTGGACTATTTTATATCTGATGTCAACTTATTCAAGTAACCTTGAGTTTTGAGAAATCATAATCTAGAAATTTGACAAGTAGTTCTTTATCAAGATATGGAATTATGCCTAAACTAGAAATAATCCGAATTCTAGTTGTTCTTTTATTTTTTGTGATGAACCAATATAACTTTTACGCATATAAAGTTCTTTAGAATTGCCAAAATTAAAGGGTTTGAATCTTAGAGAATACTTGTTACTCGTGATTTTAGCAGAACTCATGCTAAGAATCTGAACTTTGGTGACATATTCTTTTTTTTTAGTAAATTATTATTATCCTACCGTGTATATTATATTGTTCTGATGGGTTGTAATGAGACTATGTTGTCTTTTGTTTGACTTTGTCTTTCGTTGGATTTATGTCACAACCCCAGTTCCCCCTCCGTGAACATGTCGTGATGGCACCTAGTCCCTACGACTAGGTAAGCCTAACAATGGGGAAATAGCATAAATTGCGGAAACAAATAATTAAACTAAACAAACTAGAAGGGTTACTGTATATGAATGCCGCTCGGCATATACAACCCAATAATGCGGAAGTCTACAATATCATCCCAAAACCCGAAAACTCACGGGAACACAAGCTAACCGAAAGTAATACACGGCTCTAACTCCAGAATCTCTAAAGCAAAAGTATGAAAGGAAAAGCTAACGGCTAAAGCTAGAATAAGATAGAGACTCCTGGTCTGCAGACGCGGCAGATGTACCTCGAAATCTCTGCTAGATCTCTCCGCCTCGAGAGTGATACGCCTAGGATGAAGTACCTGGATCTGCACATGAAAAACATGCGCAGAAGGGGGCATGAGTACACCACAGTGGTACTCAGTAAGTGCCAAGCCTAACCTCGATTGGGTAGTGACGAGGAAGGTTAGGGCCCTACTAAGAATAATAATAATAATAAGTCTTGCAACAGTATGAAATAAACAGAAATAATGGGTACAACTATGAAATAAGGCAGGTTATACAAGACAACAATTAACATTTAGAGAATAAGATAACACAGAGTAAAACAGCTCAATATCAATACCAACAACGAGGATCTCCCAGGATACCGTCCTGTAGTCCATTTCATCAACTGTCCAAGGAGCTCCCAATTAGCTCAAGTACGCGCTCGTCACCTCACGTACAAGGCATTCAATTACCAATATCATATCCTATGGGGAAAGGTCCCCCACACAAGGTTAGACAAGCCACTAACCTCAAACCGGCTCCAAAATCAACTCGAAATCACACGTTTGCCACGAGTATCCAACTCCAAATGGCCCAAATCTATTCAATTCAATTTCATATCGTAAATAACATCTCAAACAACTGATTCTACTATTTAATTTAAAGCTAAGACGCGATTTTAGGTAAAATGACCAAAATGCCCCTCAGGCCAACGTCTCGGAATCGGATAAATTTTCTATTTTCAGAACTCTCGTACTCTCACGAGTCTAACCATACCAAAATCTCTCAAATCGGAGTTCAAACACCCACTAAAAACTCAATAACTTGGTCTATGAAGTTTTACCCATTTTTCATTCAAAAATCCGAAATTAAGGAGGAATTCGTGATTAGATTAGTCGGTTTTAAGCATAAGAGAGTTTAGAATCATTACCCAATCGTTGCCTCTTAAAAACCCTCGAAATCTCTCTCAAATCCGAGCTCTCAAGCTTGAGTTTGGTAAAAATGGCTAACCCTCGGATTTTGACATGTTTATAACTGCCCAAGTATTTGTTCAATGCGATCGCAGGAATCGGGCTGCGATCGCGAAGAGTAAAGTTAAAAGGCTCCTAAAAATGGTCTATGCGGACGCATCCCAAGCCATGGGATCGCAGAAAAGAAGGAAACAGAACTATGCGATCGCAAACTGGGCCACGCAATCGCGAAGAGGAAATAGCAATGAGGCGCCAGCTCCTATATTCTACTATGCGAATGCGAAGAAGGGGGAAGCTGACTTCTACGATCGCGAACCATATAATGCAATCGCGTAGAACAAAAATATCACCCTCCAAATTTACACTATGCGATCGCGGAAGGAATGATGCAATCGCAGAGAAGGAAAATGGTCTGCAACAGCTGAAGCAAAATCTGCAACTTTGAACAACACAAAAATGCCCCGTTGAGCATCTGAAACACACCCGAGGCCCCCGGGACCTCAACCAAACCTTCGGACATATCCCATAACATCATTCAAACTTGTACCAATCCTTAAGCCACCTAAAACAACGTCGAAAACTCGAATTAATCAATGATTTAAGCCTAAGAACTTCAAATTCTCTCAAAATACGCTTTCGATCAAAAACCTAACCAAACCTCGTCCGAATGACCTGAAATTTTACACACACATCCCAAATGACATGACAGAGCCACTGCAACTTCCGGAATTCCATTCCGACCCTCTGATCAAAATCTCACTATCAGACCGGAAACTTCAAATATTCAAACTTCGACATTTCAAGCCTAAATCAGCTACGGACCTCCAAAACACATTCCGAACACGCTCCCAACCCCGAAATCACCTAACGGAGCTAACGGAACCATCGGATTTCCATTCTGAGGCCATCTTCACACTGTTCCGACTACGGGGAACTTTCCAACACTTAAGCTCTCATTTAGGGACTAAGTGTCCCAAAACTCTCCGAAACTCAAAACCGAACATCTCGGCAAATTCAAATTAGCATAAATAGACTTGGGGAAAGCGGTTAATAGGGGATCGGGGCGTTAATTCTTAAGATGACCGGCCGTGTCATCACATCCTCCTACACTTAAATATTCGTTTGTCCTCGAACGAGCATAAAGACATACCTGAAGTGGTGAAAAGATGAGGGTAGTTGTTGCGCATATCCTGCTCGGTCTCCCAGGTCGCCTCCTCGGCCGGCTGACCCCGCCACTGAACCCTTACTGAAGCAATGTTCTTTGACCTCAACTTTCTGATCTGCCTGTCCAATATAGCCACTGGCTCCTCAACATAGGATAGATCCTTGTCAAACTGGATTGAACTTAAATCCAATATGTGCGACGGGTCACCGTGATACCTCCGGAGCATCGAAACATGAAATACGGGATGAACCCCGGCCAAACTGGGAGGTAAGGCAAGCTCATAAGCAACCTCCCCAACTCCCTTCAAAATATCAAAAGGGCCAATAAACCTCGGACTCAACTTCCCTTTCTTCCCAAACCTCATGACGCCTTTCATAGGTGAAACCCGAAGTAGAACCCGCTCACCAACCATATACGAAACATCACGAACCTTCCTATCCGCGTAGCTCTTCTGTCTGGACTGGGCTGTACGGAGTCTATCCTAAATCATCTTAACCTTCTCCAATGCGTCCTGAACCAACTCTGTGCCCAATAGCCTGGCCTCACCCGGCTCAAACCAACCCATCGGAGATCTACACCTCTACCATATAAAGCCTCATACGGTGCCATCTGAATGCTGGACTGATAACTGGTGTTGTAAGCAAACTCCGCCAATGGAAAGAACTGATCCCAAGACCCTCCAAACTCAATCACACACGCACAGAGCATATCCTCAAGAATCTGAAGCGTGCGCTCGGACTGTCCGTCTGTTTGGGGGTGAAATGTTGTGCTCAACTCCACCCGAGTACCTAGCTCCTGCTGCACGGCTCTCCAGAACCGCGATCTATACTGAGTACCTCTGTCTGAAATAATAGAAACTGGAATACCATGCAGACAGACGATCTCCCGGATAAAAATCTCCGCCAACCGCTCCGATGAATAAGTGGTACACACAGGAATGAAATGAGCGGACTTGGTCAGCCGATCCACAATAACCCAAATGGCATCAAACTTCTTCAAGGTCCGTGTGAGTCCAGATACAAAGTCCATGGTGATGCGCTCCCATTTCCACTCTGGAATCTCTATCTGCTGAAGCAACCCACCCGGTCGCTGGTGCTCATACTTCACCTGCTGGCAATTGAGGCATCTAGACACATACCCAACTATATCCTTCTTCATACGCCTCCACCAATAGTGCTGCCACATGTCCTGATACATCTTCGTGGCACCCGGATGGATGGAATACCGCGAACTATGGGCCTCTTCGAAAATCAACTCTCGAAGCTCATCAACATTGGGCACACAAATCCGACCCTGCATCCTCAATACCCCGTCATCTCCAATGGTCACATCTCTGGCATCACCATGCTGAACCTTGTCTATAAGGACAAGCAAATGAGGGTCATCATACTGCCGCTCCCTGATACGATTCAAATAAAGAAGACCAGATAACCACACAAGCTAGAACCCGACTGGGCTCCGAGAGGTCCAATCTCACAAACTAAGGCCTGAAATCCATCGCCATAGGCCTCTCTGAAACTAATATATATGCCAAACTCCCAAGACTCTTCGCCCGGCGACTCAAGGCATCCGCCACCACATTGGCCTTGCCCGGGTGGTACAGAATAGTAATATCATAGTCCTTCAACAACTCTAACCACCTCCTCTGGCGCAAATTTAGATCCTTTTGCTTGAATAAGTGCTGCAAACTTCGGTGGTCAGTATAGATCTCATAAGGCACACCGTACAAATAGTGACGCCAGATCTTCAAGGCATGAACAATAGCAGCTAACTCAAGGTCGTGGACAGGGTAGTTCTTCTCATGTATCTTCAACTGTCTGGACGCGTAGGCAATCACTCTACCGTCCTGCATCAACACCACTCCAAGGCCAACCCGTGAGGCATCACAATAAACTGTATAGGACCCCGAACCAGTAGGCAATATCAAAATAGGGGCTGTAGTCAAAGCTGTCTTGAGCTTCTGAAAGCTCGCCTCACACTCCTC
>NW_017671418.1:246152-246982 GCF_001879085.1 Nicotiana attenuata | reverse complement strand
GGGAGGACCGGTCCTAACCACTGTGGCATGTGTCGCCAGAGTCCTGCCGGACTTACCTCTGGTAGCCACCCGCGTAGGAGGAGGCGCGCTAGAAACTGGAGGTGCATAGTAAGGCTCCTGAGATGTAGGTGGAGCTGGAGTGCTGCTGGCTGCCGGAAGAGCTGAATGAACGGGCGTCCCGCATAACCTCTGCCATAATGACCTGCTGCTGGGGTGCGGGCACCAGAGTAGTGACCTGACTCTCGAGACCTCTTGGCCTTCCTCTCCCCTCGCTCCCTGGCGAGCATACCCTCAATCCTCCTAGCAATGCTCACTACCTGCTGATAAGGAATGTCCATCTCCAACTCTCGAGCCATGCTAGATCTGATGGGTGGGATTAGACCCTCAATGAACCTGCGAAGTCTCTCACGAACTGCAGCAACCAAGGCCGGTGCATGTCTGGCCAACCTGGTATAGCGGATAGCATACTTCGAAACGGTCATACCACCCTAGCACAAATGCTCAAACTCTGCGTGCCATGCGTCCCTGAGACTCTGAGGGACAAACTCTCTCATGAACATATCTGAGAAGTGGGTCCAGGTCAGCGAGGCAGCCTCGACTGGACTATCTATCTCATAAGTGCGCCACCAATCATAGGTGGCTCCCCGAAGCTGGAAGGCAGTGAAGGAAACCCCGCTAGACTCTACTATGCCCATAGTGCGAAGAATACAGTGACACTCCTCTAGAAATCCCAAGGCATCATCTGATGCTAATCCAATGAATACTGGGGGATCATACTTCTTGAACCTCTCAAGTCTCCGCTGCTCGTCCTCTGAAGCAGCTGACCCGTC